>NC_069120.1:24753184-24765684 GCF_025612915.1 Magallana angulata | reverse complement strand
TTAAAAATACAAATATACGCTGACTAAATTGTGACTCATCGGGATTTAAAAACCTTCCTGTTAATTTTTATGATAAATCACTTTAATACCAAATGAAGACAACCCATTCGTTTAAGAAAGCTATATAGTGAAAAAATGAATTAAAGAAAAATTTGTTATATCTGCAATAAGAAATGTAACCCAAACTGTTACATTATAGAACATGTATACTATAGTATTGTCCTTTCTGATTGCTTGAATCTAACGCCCAAGTTATTAATCTTTTATATTAATAGTATTTCCCTTGCTTGAATGAAAATAAAACACGTAATTATAAGATGCACTTTTATCAAACTCATTTGTGTGTTTTTCTTCATACTCTCATGGACATTCGTAGAAAACAAACTCAAATCAATGGAGATCCTATATTATTTACAACATGTTACATTAAAATTTTAAAAACCATCTATTTAAACGTTTGAATTGATAAATTTTTAATGAATAAACATACCCCCCAAAAAAGAAAAACAACCCTCCCCCAAATGACGATTTTATTCTCTCTCTCTCTCTCTCTCTCTCTCTCTCTCTCTCTCTCTCTCTCTCTCTCTCTCTCTCTCTCTTATGTATATAAGTATGCTACATACACATTCTAAAATCTACTAGCATGTGTTCTGTAATGCTAACGGGCTACTCTCTCTCTCTCTCTCTCTCTCTCTCTCTCTCTCTCTCTCTCTCTCTCTCTCTCTTTACCCGTAGGTCCCCCCTCTAATGAAGGGGTACGTTGGGCCCTGTCAGGGAGCGACAGATTTACCGTCCATTTAACCGTCACTCGGCTCCGTCTTCTGCCATCTTATCACCCGCTATCATGCTACAACTTATCGGCCTGGCATCGAGTCTGTTTTTTCTACTTTGAAGTCAAAAGAAAGTGTCCATAAATTTCTTTATGAACGTGGCCATGTTGAGCCTTAAAGGACCATTGTAAATAAAAGCTGTTTTAACGAGTTTCTTTAGATTCTAGGCTTTGAGAGAAAATCCTCTTTTTACCAGCAAAAAAAAACAACTTTGTATTTTATTATTGAACGTATAGATGAGAATTTATTTAATTTATCTATCTTTTTTTAACAAATAGTCATAAAAAAAACTCAAACGCAGCCCCATAAGATTAATTTCTCCTAAATCAAAGAGGGGAAAAAAGTGTATCTCTTAAAGGATCGGTAAAATTAAAAATTCCAAAACAACAGATATCATTCATCGGAGCAGAGGAGATATACTATTATTTGGTCTCTGGCGTCTGTTGAAGCACCGTAAATTATGACAGAACGTACATCAAGACCCCTGTATTCCGTGCCCGTGTTCTGGGAATCCGTTGGTACAGGCTGTCGTGTCCATAGTCATATACTGGCAACAATCCGGGACCTGAAAAAGTACTCAGTAATTGAAGCAAGCTCTCTCTCTCTATAGAAAAAAATCAAACGTTTTATATACGTCTCTTGCATCATTAAATTTTCTAACACTTTAAACATCATAATTTAAGCTTTAAAACTGATGTTCACGTCTGAAAATAAAAAAAGAAAAACAAGTCATCATGAAATTCAAAACTGTCGGTTTTGGTAAACAATTTTAACAGGTTTTTTTTTTATTAAAAAATCCAAGACATTTATTTGTATGCAAACTATGTCACAGAAAATGAAACAAATGTCATTTTGGCAATTAATTTTTTGACAGAAGGGAGAGCGTTCGCAGGCAATTAATAAACTGTTGATAACATCTTTCTTCCAGCTCATCCAAGCGCCGCCATGGGGGACAGCTTAGCAATTTGTACAATGGAAGTCCTGTCATTCCTTTACAGGAATTTATCAAGAGCAATTCTTCTCTTGCAAGAAAAGTGACAAAAACAAAACGAGTGATAATGTAGCGGGAGCGAAGTCGACATGTTGATGGCATAGACCTGACAGTTCATCAGCGCGCGGCGAAACACGGACCCGTCTGCTATTCACTGCGGACCGGTTCTCCCGTCCGACATGGCACCTAATTGTAGAACACAAGATGGCTTTCAATGCTTTTAAAAAAAAGTAGACTAATGTACTTTGTCATCTACATGTATCAGCATTTATTATTACTGTATATCTATCCTAATATAAATAATTAATTTGTAGAGATTACAGGTACACGTGTACGATATAATAATTTTATATTATTTTATTACATTTTTGGTTTGTTTGGGGTTTTTTTTAAACACAAGTTGTACATATAACGAATCAAATTAGATAAGAACAAATCTTTGCAAGTTCATAATAAAAATGAACCCTTAATTTTTTTGGAAAAAGAATGTAATTCATCAGCTCATATTCATTTTATTTTAAACATTAAAAAAGATCATGATTCGTCATGCTTAAAAAACTGAAAGTTCGAAAAACAAACCTCCTTACAGAAATTAATAATTGGTTGAAGGTTGCAGTTTTTTTTATTCAAATGGTGACACAAATTTCTTTGATGTAATTGTATTGAAGAAATGCGTCTGCCAATTCAAAGAATGGAGTTAAAACAAAACGATCCGTTTTATTCGCTTAAAAAAAGAAAAGAAATGGCAGCTCATCAATCAAATCGACAAATAACTGATCTCGTCCTGCTGTCACTCAAATCTTTATTATGAAATGAACAATTTGATTGACATGTTTTGACATTTCACTCCTCTTTTTTCTTTTATTTTTTATTTTTATTTATTATTATTTTTTTTTTTTAGATAAAAAAATATGGCTCGCAAATAACGTTTGCGAAATTGATGAATCAGATTAATAAACTCATTCTTTGTAAATGTTGTTTGTAATTATGACGGTATATATCAGTTTTTAATTTGTAGACAGTATTTACCAACTGAAATATGCAAAATTGTAAAATATAGTGTCTTTTACTAGATAACAAATTTTAATTATCATTGAGTCGATGACTAATATTAGCAATGGGCTCATTGACAATTAAAAAAATATATATGAATTAGTAAAAGACAGTAGCATGTGCATTTATCAAGGTTTGTTATCTACATTGTATACATTGTATACCCGATTACGGATATATGTAATTGTTAACCTCACTTTCTATCCAAACATACATACGTTCAGTTGTTTGTCTCAACATTATTCTTTTCAAAGCAAATCATTAATTGTGCATGTATAACGATTTCTGAAAAACAAATTCCCAGAATAATTATAAATAAAGATGACGCACTTAACCGTTTTTTTAACCACATGCACAATCATATAACTGTTTAGCTCGGTTGTCATTACCTCGGTTGTCACCTGCTAACTTCGTATCTTGTTCGGTTGCAATGATTTGTAATTATTTTATCACTTGGTATAACTTCAAGTTTCTTATTCGGCTATTACATGTACTTGTAAGCTTTGTTTGTGTTTTCTTTTGGATTTGGGGTTGGTTTTTTTTAGAGGGGGTCGATTTATGAGCTGTTTATCCTTAATGTCTGTGGTAGTTTTTTTATACCCTTTGTATTTGATTTCTTTGCCATTAGGTATACTTTCAGTTTTACTCGGTTGTCTTATGTAAACTTTGGTTTTTTTTTTTTTATTCAGTTGGCTGGGTGTTTTATGTAAACTGTATCTCTATTCGGTTTCTTGTATCAACTGTATCGAATGCTATATTAAGAAGATTTGATGGTCAACAAATTGACCCTCAGATCTTTTCATAAAGAAGATGGGTAAATAAGGCGTGTAAACTGCCTATACAGGGATAGATAAGATACTATAAAATTGAAGTATAAACAAATTTCATAATTTTTTTTCTAAATTATTGAAATCAATGTATATTTATCATAACATCAAATTATAACCTTTAAATATATTAAATATTTTAAATAGGTTGATTTAGGCTGGCGTATGCGTGTCTAAACCTCCAAATAGTGTCATTTTTATAACTTCAATGCCTTTTCTTTTATAGAGTGGGTCTGGGCTCCATATTTTTCTCATAGTCTATATCTATCTATACTACTATATTAAAATAAAAGACTCGAATTTTTTAGCTTTAATACCGATAAATCGGAAGAGTACTGTCTTTTGTTTTATATATTTTAAACATCATCGGTACTTGAAGATTACCAATTTGTTTTGATTTTTTCTCAATCAAGCTTCGTTAATTATTAATCAACGAAAATTCCTCAAAAAAATCCGGAAATCACCTGAATTTTTTGGATTTTACAATCTTGCACATGCGCATTACATTCACACTAAACCAGGGGATGATCTTTAATTTATGTTTCCACAATATCACATTTACATGGATAAACTTGGAAACGATAAAACAAATGTGTGTTAATTTTCATTGGAAATTTTTTCTGTTCATCAAAGAAAATACGGGAGATAACTCTGACACAGTGCATTAACTATAAAAAATCCCGAGAGTTTCGAATGTCAACATGGCGTGTAAAAACGTTGTTGAAATATGTTGAATTCTGCAATTATAGAATTAAACTTTTCGAAGAAAGGTATTTACAGCTTCAAAATGGTTTGTTGTGAACAATTTGAGTGTTATTTGCAATGCAACTTTATTAATTTTCTTCAGAGACATAAATAAAATGTTATCTATGTCTCTGTTTTCTCCAAAATCGTTTTGGAGCGATTCTGCAATTTTCTGCTACATTACGGGTATATGGGAGGCATTTTAACTGGCATTTTAAATTCGTGGATGAAGCTGCATTTAGCATTTAAAGCTGCTTGGTCCGATTTATTTGTTATTACAGTATCAAATTTTTTTTCATACAAACCATTTATCTTAGAAAGTAATGGACTTTCTTCTATTTACACCAGCAGAATCAGTCTCCTTTCAAAGTTAGAAATATTCAAAATAAATAAAAATAATTTCTTTTTGGGCAAACGAAAAAACAAACCAAATGCATCACGGGAATGTTTAGAAAAAGAAACCGTTTGGTTTCGTCCCCAAAATGATTGAGGTCATTCAACCTGTATTCTATGCATCGATCATAAAGAAAGCAAACTTCATAAATATTAGCGAACAACGTACACATCTTTATTTGTAATTTGTCTGATCATTTCGACCTTTTCTCAAAGCGATGACAAAGTCGTAATACAACCATACCCGTCTCCTCGTCAGGGGTGAAATTTAACATGAGGCGAAATAACGCGGTACCCTTTGATGTCGTTTGTTTTGTTAGCAAATTTTGTACGTATTTTTCTTCATTGAATTTTTGCTTAATTGACTGGGAAAACTACTGCAATGTCTATCATTATACATATACTTAGCATAGCCATCGTTTAAAAGCGTGCATAAAATTTGATATAAATTCGGACCAAGCAGCTTAACAATGAAGTTGATTGTTACTGAAGTGGTTCAGTGGTTAGTCTAAGAGCACCAGACAATAGGTAACATTATAGAGCTAGGGTTTTTAGGTTGTGGGTTCGATACCACCAAACCTTAAAAATATTTTTTTCTTTTTTTATTGTTTGTTAAAATATTCAAAACTGAATATAGTCAGAAATTGTGCTTTTGTAAACTTGTAATATAACATCATCTAGTATATTTGGTTGGAAACAAAATAATTTGGAATTGTTTTCTACGACAAAACCAAATGGGAATTTGTGCTATCTTGCCCCCCCCCCCCCCCATCTTCTTTTAAGATATGACTATATAAACCATAAGTTTAGTAGAGAGTAGAGAGTTTAGCAGAGAGACCTTCTTATCATTAACTTTAACATTTGAATTTGTTCCAATATCTTTATACGAAGCTCTTCAATATGCTGTAAACAATGGAAATATTTGCCCCCGTTTTATTTTCGCCCCTCTCGCCCTCCTTGTCTACGGGCAAATTTAAGACTGGGCTAATTGCATTGGATCAAACTTTCTCTTTTTAATCAACAACTTTGTCTGGACGCATTCAAGACTGAGCGAAACAGTTTGAGAGTGAAGTAGGGCGAAAATAACACGGAGCGAAAATAACCCTGTTTACAGTAGTCCAAAAAAGACCTCGACTACCTAACCGTCTCAAAGTTTGCTTTTTATTTTTCCAATAATTTTGGAAACATTGTAATTTACTTGGATGTCATATGTCAACTTTATATTTAATTCGTTTGTGACTTTGAATCGTTGTGTCTTACTTAGCTGTTTTATGTATAAACTTTGTAATTAGTATATTTTATATGACAATTGGAAAATTTTGTAGTGTAATTTGTTGTTGTAAAATGTATAGCCTTTTTAATCCAACTACTTTAAATGTGTTGGCTGAAGGTAATCTTCATCAAAATTCAAAAAGAAAATATAATATATTTCACGTACATGTCAAATATCATGTGATTTTTCAAATACCAAAGAGACAGTGACAAATTTTCATGCATAATTTGGTTGTCGTGTTGTAATTTCGGTCTTGTGGTCAGCTGTCGTCATGAGGATTTGTGTACCAAACCCAACAGTCAAATTGTAACAGTTTTCTTAATTCAAATGTGACGAAACCTGTATTGTAAATTTAGTCTGTAACGGTGTGGCCAGTCATCGTAAAACTCAGACAAATTAATATACGTATGTCGTTCTATTTTTTCAAATCTATTTTGATTTTAAGCGTCATATACTGCGAAGTTTCAAAACGCAGATTTACCGCGAAAATTGGCGTTTCACATATATAATTCGATCAGAAATAAGCCACAATGTGTTCAGCGTTAGACATGTGGTTTGAATATGCACAAAAAAAGATCAACTCATTTTACCCGGATTTATTCATAAACTAGACTGCATGCATAAAAATAACAGAAAATCGTGGGAATCCGAGATGTCCGGATTTCAGAGGAAATTCAGGTCGTAAAGTGCTTGTCTTGGTGTCGCCACAGGTTTCCGGCCAGAGTTCTCCCTAATGGAAAAAATATATTGTTTACCCCGGAGATGCGCGGGTATTAAATTTCTTGGAGCCCTTAAATTACTTTGCCCTGACGTTTACTGTCGTTTCAGAGAATTCATGAATAAAACTAAGACTATCGCGTCGTTTCACAAATTCGTCAATTTGTCTAAAAACATAGAATAAATGAATGCCGTAATTTATGACTGTATTTTCAATCTATGATCTCAATTTTTCATGTAAATGATGTGAATAAAAAACCGATCATAATCAATCACGCGACGAGATGGTATTAAGCTATTTCCAGTGATGAATGGTGAGACAAAAATATCAGGGAATTCCTTCATAATAAAAGAGATAGCTTTCTGAAAACGTTAATACCTAGAATATTTTAAAACTGCTGCCATAATGTATTTTGGAATGCACGGAATCCAAATGAATCTCGTATAGATTTCATAAAATATAAACAGATGATATCGCCCAAAATCTTCTGATTTGTTACACGTACATCACTTTTTATGACACCTGCTTGTAATATTTTGGATATATAACTTTTTGTGTTTAGTTTTATTCACGTATAACGATTAAGTCATAAAATATATAATAGCAGATAGTGACGATAATAAATATTTACATGAAACTGTCAATGATTTTATAATGTCATTGGTTGTTATCAAATATTATGTAAATCCCTTCCCTTTACATTTTACTAAGAAAAAATTAAATGCAGCATATGACGACCCCCCCCCCCTCCCCAAATGAATAAACCAGACATATTACTTGGACCAGTTTATGCATGCATGTACATACATTTATGTATATTGTAGCCAAATATGAAATCACAAAGTTCACCTCTAACAGAGGACAGTGTGCGTACTATACTACCAAGCGACCACCTACCAAAACCCAGTCGCTGCCTCAGTGACACTTCTATGGTTTTGCACTCTGCAGACAGGTAGATGGACTGTCGGCGGGTGATTGACAGCTTGGTGTCGTCCGGCGTCTATTTCCCTCACACGCCGCCGACAGTTGCTGGCGTTTTTGTAGTCCCCATAAGAGAGTGGCCATCACTCAAGAACCGTAACTCCTGTCTTTTCGGTTGCCAAGTCGATAATGGACGATCCTCGTTCTGGCGTGTACAATGTACTTGTCAACCCTTGAATATACATGTATCGTTTTATGGTCATCCGAATGGACGTGTCCGAGAAGGCCCTTTACCCTCGTTGACTCTGGTGTCTTAGGGCTGACCAAATGCGGACAAATTAGAGATCGTCCAAAGCATTCATACGAGTTATCACATCTTGTAAATATACGGATACATGTAAACAATTTTTAACAAAAATAATTTAAAAGGTCATATGCATGCGTGTCAGACGATTATAAAATCTTAATCAACTTATTCACTGAGTTGACAATTAAGCTAAGGACAAAAAAAAACCACCAAGAGTTTATAATGACTCATCTATGATGTTTGTTCCATGCAAATCAGTTTATTTTGAATAGTTTTATGGTACTCTCGGTAAAAGAGTGCGAATTTTGGCTGTATATGCATGTATATATAGGAGCTATGTACTATTATAGTTAAAGGAGATGTACTATTATAAGCAAGAAGGGCTTTGGTATCGTCTGTCAGAACGTTTTATGAATGCACGCAAGTATATAAAGATACCCTGCATGTGGTTTTTAAAAGTGGTGCTGGATATTTATAGTTTTGCGAAACCAGAACAATATATGTAAATTCTCCGTGAAAATTATGTCAGGATGTTCTTCTCGATATAATAACCATTTCAAAGATTCTCAACAACCACACACTCGTTTAAAAGCCGAAAAATATTTGTATTAATGTAATAATTATTTCCTTTTGGAAATAAATTCATCTCTAATGCTGGTTAATTAATTTAAAGCAATAATTAAACTGACTATAAATGTCCTACCTAATTTAAAAAACAAAACACAAAACTTCAAAGCTCCCCGGTTAAGAATACCCTTTCAATGCGTCAGAGCTTTGTAATGTCTGTAAATTTTGTATCTACTGCCACCCGGTAAATTCAAAATTTACAACATGCCAGCTGATCTCTTATACATGCATTCTTTCTCAAGCATGTGATCTTTATTAGTTAATATAATCTCTGTATGCCGTTGTACTTAAGGAATAAGGAATCATTCTTTGAGTATTATAAGGTGATAATTTTGGTCGGGGCGTGATCAAATCTAATAAAGCCCTTCGGGCTTTATGATAGATTTGATCACGCCCCGACCGAAATTTTCACGCCCCGACCGAAACTATCACCTCATAATATTTAAAAAATGATTCCTAATTACTTATATTTATATAATTTTAAGCAATCGTACGATTTAATATTTAAATATAAATAAGCAAACCCCGCTGGCGCCTCAATTTGGTGTTGAAGTTATGGGTTATATAGTACAAAATCGATACGTTGTGTTATCACAGGCAAGGGCACTGGAAAATGTAAATATTATGATTTAAAGATTAAAATGAATGAAATGAATAACAGTTTTTAAGTTCTTTAACACAACTACCAAAAAAAACACAACAAAAAACAAAACAAAACAAACAGGAAGACAACGATATTTTAGTCTTATGTACTTAAATATAAAGCAATACAAAAATATATCCAGCTTGTATACACATGCTCATAGATTATAAACCGAAGGGTTTTCTACATGCATCGAACGAATTTCAAAATTTGTACATGACAAGCAAGTGACATGAACGAAATTTGAATATGACCACAATCTTAATCAACATTCAGCAAGGGACATAATTATGAAAACAATAAAGTAATCATGGTCTAAATTAATTCTCATCGCCTTGAAATTTTGACAGCTGAACTTTATTTCTAAATGTTATATTTACATGTGTAGAAATTAAAGTCATTTTACTTAATTTAACTGCACAGTGACGAAATTAATAAAATGATTAAAAATTCAATAGCTATTTTTACTCAATATTAAATATTCATTATAATCCTTCAACTGCTTTGCACGACATGCATGCATGATGAAACGCGTAGTGCTTTTGGGGTTCTATTTTACTTAATTATGTAAATTTTATTCAATTCAGAAATCATTACATCAATTAATAGTTGTTGTTATTCAAATAGCTATATAAGAGTATGATATATTAAGCATACATTTCATTTTGATTGACACACGAAAGAGATCAAAACTGGATGAAATGTTAATGGTTGTTTTGTAATTGAGAGAAATATAAAATATACAGCTTATAAAAGTCCCTGTCGCCACTTAATTATTTTTCATAATTCATAAATAAGAAATAAATAACATGATTTATGTTTTCACACTCATGAATGTACTTTTTTTTTATCTTATTAAGGAGCTTTGTATTTATTTGGGTGACTGAAATAAATTTGAATCCACGAGAACATGGGGTTAAATTAAAAAATTTTTTTTTGAAGATCTCTCTTTTTAAATTACTCTAAACGGCAAAAGCTATTTTTAACTCAAAAAGCGTTCATGTGTAAAATTATTTATTTTATTATCAGTATTATTATGTCATTACTTAAAGAGCAAACAACAACAACAACAACACAAAACAATACTCACTGCACAATAAAAATTACAGTGCAATTACATCTAAATAGTATCTAAATATTTATTTTGATTTTGATAAAGAAGAAAACATACATATATATATATATATATATATATATATATATATATATATATATATATATATATATATATATATATATATATATATATATATATCGATCAAAAATCAAGGAAAACCCGTTTTAAATCATATAAATTTTAATAAAGACAATCAATTCATAATTTCAAATTGTAAATTATATTTTGTTTTGCACACACACATAGAAGCGCATGGACTATCAAGTCTGTTAAATGATAGATACATGTAGATAGGACTATATTTTCAGACAAACTTAATTAAATATCATCAATTCACATTTCATTTTCGAGTCGTGAAAATAATAAAAATTTGAAGTCTTTTTTTTATACAATTTTTTTAAAACGAATTAAATTAATAGTTTAGAAAATCATTAAATTTTAATGTAAATAAGCACGTGAAAGTAGACATTATGCTGCCCTCACATTAAGGTAGACCCTTTCACTGCAGTTATGTATGGGCAATATATTAAAGTTCAATCCAAATATTTATTTTCAAACCTGGGTTTAGAGAGATGTCGAGTATTGTCATATATCACCAGCACGCCGACTTCTGGTGTGTACACAAAGTTTATGCAAATCTCAGAGACACCAACATCATTTTTATTCTCTTTTTTCTTGAGATGAATTCAAATGAGACCAACTCCTGTTCCCCCACCTGAATTTTATGGGCATATTTTCTCTGTCCCAAATTTACATCATTTAGAAATTGTGTCGATATAATGAGCATATTTAACAGAGAGAAGACAGGCGAGGGGTCGGTATTTTTCACCGCGGGGGCAAGGAAGATCATGATGGAATCTGATGACAACTTTGTAATGCGCACACCCCTGTCCCCCTGTCGGTATTATGGGGGTTTGACCGGCATTCTTGGGTCGGCTTTGTCGCTTAGACGTGTCCCATTGTTTCCAGCACTACTGTGGAAATCGGGTACTTCTTTGAAGTATAGAAATATTGTCAGTTGTGTTTTCCTGCCTACTGCATAATCACAATGGCCTTCGGGTATTAAGGTGATAAATAAGGCGTCCTTAGTAATACAATAATGGCAATGCTAGATAAATGGTGTGATTTCCCGAGGGTCTGGTGATAAGAAACATCGACAGATTCTGTAGATAACATTCAGGCCGCCATGCTATGTTCTTTTTTATCATGACCCGGCAAATGAGAACTCGTAAATTCTATTTGATTAACAAAAAATGGTGGGGTATATCAGTTGACAAAAAGGTTTACACGGATAAAATGCCTTCGTGCTATTGTGAGAATTCTTTAATAAATTAGGTTCTAATTTTCCTTCGACGTCAGTTAAATCCTGCAGTTGATAGCAGGCCTTTTGTAAAGGACAAACATTAAGGCTATTCATATCTTTTACGGAGACTATAAATCAAGCCTGAATAATCACTGTACATAATTACCAACATGTTTATGACGTTTTTTGTCAACTAACTCTGATCTGATATGCAGCCCGGTTGGGGTTGGGATATCACCGCTCGTTTATCATTTCTCGGGAGTGCACCTGGAAAATATACAACAGGTTATATTCCACAAAGAAACACATTTCTACATTATGGGGTATATTTCATAATAACGATTTTGATTCCCATAATATCTAGAAAACCAGAAACATTTTGGTTTGAGACAAGGTAGTCCCCTTTCAGTTTCTCTCTCTCTCTCTCTCCTCTTTTCGCCTACTATCTTAGTTTTTTTAATATTACCTTTAAAATTAATCATTTTTAATAGTTTGTTCGCAGTTAAAGATTACATCATGTCTGGTAAAGGGATTAGCACCATCCTTTAACAAAAACCACACGATTGTCGATAAAATCAGCCAAATGGACGACAAAAAATCCAAAGAAACGAGGAAAAGGGTGTGTTCGAAAGGTTTTCGACGATCATATAAATGCAACAAGGTAGTCTAGGACATGACGTCATTTCTTTACTTGTCTTTGGAGGTACTGTTTTTGTAAGTCAGATACAAACAACGGTTATATATATATGTATG